>NC_081376.1:53579278-53619278 GCF_030684315.1 Stegostoma tigrinum | reverse complement strand
GATGAACCGTTCGAGCTCCTCTGGGCAGCACGAGGCGGCGCCGATACAGTCATCAATGTAATGGAGGAAGAAGTGGGGTTTGGGGCCTGCGTAGGTGCGGAAGAGGGACTGTTCCAGATAACCTACAAAGAGGCAGGCATAGCTTGGGCCCATGTGGGTACCCATGGCCACCCCCTTAGTCTGATTCACCAGCTTCAAAATCTCCCCTACCCCCACTGCATACCAAAACCAGCCCAGCTCGTCCCAGCCTGCCTAATCTGTTCTTCGTCTCAACTATCCCCTCCTCCCACCTCAAGCCGCACCTCCATTTCCTACCTACTAACCTCATCCTGCCGCCTTGTCCTGTCCATCCTCCCCGGAATGACCTATCCCCTCCCCACCTCCCCACCTCTACTCTCCTCTCCACCTATCTTCTCCTCTAACCTTCCAACCTCAAGTTCACCTGGACCATCTCCAACTCATCCCTTACTTTCCTGGATCTTTCTGTCTCCATCTCAGGCAACCACCTACAAACCGATGTCCATTTCAAGCCCACCGACTCCCACAGCTACCTGGAATACACCTCCTCCCACCCGCCCTCCCGCAAAAATTCCATCCCCTATTCTCAATTCCTGCGCTTCCGTCGCAACTGCTCCGAGGATGAGGCATTCCACTCCCGCACATCCCAGATGTCCAAGTTCTTCAAGGACTGTAACTTCACCCCTGCGGTGGTCGAGAACGCCCTTGACCGTGTCACCCGCATTTCCTGCACCTCTTCCCTCACACCCCGCCCTTGCAATAATCACCCTAAGAGAATCCCCCTCATCCTCACATACCACCCCACCAACCTCCAGATACAATGCATCATCCTCCAACACTTCCGCCATCTACAATCTGATCCCACCACCAAAGACATTTTTCCATCCCCACCCTTGTCTGCTTTCTGGACAGACCACTCTCTCCGTGATTCCCTTGTCCTCTCCACATTCCCCTCCAACCCCACCACAGCCGGCACCTTCCCTTGCAACCGCAGGAAGTGCTACACTTGCCCCCACACCTCCTCCCTCACCCCTATCCCAGGCCCCAAGATGACTTTCCATATTAAGCAGATGTTCACCTGCACATCTGCCAAAGTGGTATACTGCATCCACTGTACCCGGTGTGGCTTCCTCTACATTGGGGAAACCAAGCGGAGGCTTGGGGATCGCTTTGCAGAACACCTCTGCTCGAGTCGCAGTAAACAACTGCACCTCCCAGTCGCGAACCATTTTTAACTCCCCCTCCCATTCTTTAGATGACATGTCCATCCTGGGCCTCCTGCAGCGCCTCAATGATGCCACCCGAAGGTTGCAGGAACAGCAACTCATATTCCGCTTGGGAACCCTGCAGCCCAGTGGTATCAACGTGGATTTCACCAGCTTCAAAATCTCCCCTCACCCCACTGCATCCCAAAACCAGATCAGCTCGCCCCAGCCTGCCTAACCCGTTCTTCCTCTCACCTACCCCCTCCTCCCACCTCAAGCCACGCCTCCATTTCCTACCAATAACGTCATCGCCCCCACCTTGACCTGTCTGTCCTCCCCGGACTGACCTACCCCCTCCCTACCTCCCCACCCATACTCTCCCCTTCACCTATCTTCTCCTCTGTCCATCTTCAGTCCGCCTCCCCCTCTCCCCCTATTTATTTCAGAACCCTCTCCCCATCCCCCTCTCTGATGAAGGATCTAGGCCCAAAACATCAGCTTTTGTGCTCCTGAGATGCTTCTTGGCCTGCTGTGTTCATCCAGCTTCACACTTTATTATCTTGGATTCTCCAGCATCTGCAGTTCCCATTATCTCTGAAATATCCTTTTTCCTTCTTGTTACTGTAGTATGCATTCTTGCCATTAAGTGTAAACCTGTATCTATCTCTGACCTTTACGACTGTGCTGATGTATTTTTGCAAGGCTTTTTGCTGCTCAAGGAAGCACAAGTCAGCTATTTTGTAAGCATTTTCTTTGATCTGTTGGCAAAGGATCCTGGTACAATTGGAGACAAGCTCTTCTAGACGTTCCTCAATTTTGCACTCATGGGCCCTCCAATTTTTATTTTCCAGTGAATTTTGTGCCTGTTTCATATTTGTGTGCTGCTTTCCCATTAGCTGGTACACCCAGATATCGAATCAGAGGCTTGTACTGTCAAAGAGGCAACTATGACAAAAACCTGTTCCACACTCACGCTTGGTTTGCGGTTGCTCTCTCTGGAACATGACATGTGGTGCTGAATTCCACTTCTCTCTACTTGGCTTTTTAGGAAGTGAAGTGGAAATCAAACAACGCATTTTGATTTGAAGCATAAAAGGAAGGATGAAGCAATTCAGCTGCTGAAGCACTGACAGTAAAGTATGATTCCAGAATGGATTGTTGGAGAAAGCATGGATTGAGTGGTGTTCTGAAGGAAGGGGTGGAAGGGGTTAATCAAAATAGGTACAATCTAGGACAAAAAAAGCTGCTCAATCCAACGTTTCATGAAATTAAATCCAAGCCCTATTTCTCAGTGTAACTCTAGACAGTTTAATTTTCAGCAATCTTGTAATTGTAGATACCCATTAATTCACTTTGCAATCAATTTACATCACCAATTCATGTTATTGTCTTCATAAATTACTGATTCTTTCTGTAATTTGTTTTGTAATTGGATAGATTTTGAAGCTTTCCTGTGCTGTACCCTGTGATGTGATTCTCTTCCTCATCCTGGAATAGAATCATGAGTCCCTCCAGTGCAGAAGCAAGTCATTTTGCTCATCAAATCCACAGCGGCTAGACCTACTCCCCCATCCCTGTAATCCTGCACTTACCAAGCATGCACATCTTTGGACTGTTGGAGGAAACTGGAGCATCTGAAGGAAACCCACGCAGATACTAGGAGAACATGCGAAATCCACACAGACAGATACCCAAGGCTGGGACCAAACCCAGGTCCCTGGAGCTGTGAGGCAGCAGTGTTAACCACAGAGCCACTGTGCCACCCTGATGATATCAGTGACTTAGAATTTCATTAATCTTCATAGTATCTGCTCGACATCTCATCAGCTTTATTGTGTGTAGGTCCAGAGCTAACAACAGATTTGTGAATGTGATGAAATGAGAGATGAAAAGGAGCAACATCTCCTAGTGGACCCCAGCAATAGCCAGTCTTTCAGGCACTTTATCTTTAAGAGTTAATGTAATGTATTATTCACTTACTGGTAGAAATACAGAAAATCTCTTTTTAATGTCTTCTATCATGTGCCATTTTGTCATGTACTTTTTTCATAGGCAGATAAGGGAAAAGATTATAACCATTACAATTTATTAAAATGAAAGTGACATTTATAGTGCATCAAAATGAAAAAAAGTGACAAGTTCATTATTTGCATATAAATAGTATTTTAATATCATAGTGTTTGGAAATGGCTCATATTCCAACTGATCATCACAGCCAAAATTAATTTTTGATAGCTTTTTATGATTGGAGTAAAACTTTCCATTTTTCTTAGAGCATTTGATGGAAAGAGAGCGCAGTGCTGTTCATGACAGCGCTCTTGTAAAGAAGCAATTACAGCAGCACCAAGCTAAGGTATTATCCTCCTCTTCCTGGTCTGGTCCCATTGTGCAACACAGAGAGAAATGTTCTTCAAACTGTGAGCTTAGTAAATGCAGGCCATGGCAATCCAGCCAGTGCATTGCTCAGTGATCTCTTCCAAATGGTTTGACCATATCAACCACTGATCTTGGAATGAAATTGTAGATCAATTAAGAGGTGTCACACGTCATCTCATGAAAACTGCTCCTGGTCAGGTTCTGCTATTTCCAATTATGATTAATTCATGTCCTAATAACACAAAGATAATGCAAATGATGGAGACTAATGAAAACTTCATCCCCTGTTGCTACATCACTTACTATCAAACTTATGAAGATGGTTAAACCAGGTGTCAAATCCAAGTTTGAGGCTAAAAAAGCCTATTTTTATATTTGTTAATGGGACATGGATATCATTGGCTGGGCCAACATTCAATGCTGTTGAACTGTACAGATCTCTAGGCCATTTCAGTGTCAGCCACATTGCTGTGGGCCTGGAGTCACATGTAGGCCAGACCAGATAAGAACAAAGAACAAAGAACAAAGAAAATTACAGCACAGGAACAGGGCCTTCAGCCCTCCAAGCCTACGCCGATCAAGATCCTCTGTCTAACCTGTCATTTATTCTCTAACGGCCCGTGTCCATTTGCTCCCCACCCATCCATGTACCTGTCCAAATATATCTTAAAAGACGCTAACGTGTCTGCGTCTACTAACTCCGCTGGCAACGCGTTCCAGGCACCCACCACCCTCTGTGTAAGGATGGCAATTTCCTTCCCTAAAGGATGTTAGTGAACCAGATGGGGTTTTAAAACAATTAACAATGTTTACCAATAGGCTATCTTTAAATTCCAGATTGTTCTTTCTGGGGAATCTAATTTCGACTATCTGCCACTGTGAAGCAGGCCATTCAGCCCATCACGTCCACACTTTTTAATTGAAGAGCATCCTGCCCAGACCCACACCTCTACCCTCCCCCTGTACCCTTGTATTGCACATAGCTGACACCCCTAGCCTGCTCATTCCTGGACACAATGCGAAGTTCAGCTGACTGCACATCTTTGGGCTGTAAGAGGAAACTAAAGTGCCCAGAGGAAACCCACACAGACATGGGTAAGACATACAGACTCTACACAGCTGGTTACCTGTGTGTGGAATGAAGCCGGGGTCCCTGATGATGTGAGGCAACAGTGCTAATCACTGAGCCAATGTCCTGAGGGATTCTGAACTGTTAGTCTAGTGAAAGTGCCATGAGGCCATAGCATCACCTGTGCAATTTCTAAATTAAATTGCATCAAAATGATATATTTCCACTCATCTGTCACCATGTGATGAATGCTTCATTAAATTAATGATGTAAAACTGATCCCTGTTTGACAACTGAGTGAAATTACAAAGCAATGAAGTACACTGAAGTAGAAGCAAAATGGGAAAAGTGTATCCCATTCTGAGTGGACAAATTAGGAGCTGGTGTCAATAGGCCACTCAGCCCATCTGTCATGGCTGATCTGATTGTTCCATATTGTGCCTAGCCCTGATAACCCTCCCCTCCTTACTTATCAAGAATCAATTGCAGTATGTTAAAAATCCTTCACAACTCTGTTGCCACTGCCCTTTCAGGAGAAGAGTTTCAAAGATTCATAATGCTCTGTGAGGAAAACATTCTCCCGAAATGGGTAAGCCCTAATTTTTGAACAGGAACCCCCAGCTCTCCATTCTCCCATGTTCTACTCCCAGCACATAGACTGCAGCTCACCCCCACCTTCTCAAGGACACTGAGGAATAGGCAACAAATACTGATTGAGCCGGTGACGCCTATATCTCATGAATGGATAAAAAGAAAAAAAAGAAGATATATGCCCTCCATAGCGCCCCCCCCGCAACAAAGGCCCCACAGGATCTTACATGTCCCAGTCAAGTCGCATCTTCCTCTACCAAACTCCAGGGGGTACAAGACCCTCCCATCCGATCTTTTCTTATAAGCCAACCCAGTCAACACCCCCAAAGCACCCATCTCAGGGATTAGTCTGATAACCTTCTCTGACTGGTTTCCAACCCACTGGTGTCCTTCCTTATATAGGGAGACCATGACGGTGCTCATTATCCCTCGTGTGGTCTCACCAGCATCAGTTCAGCCCATTGGCAGTACCTTTGCAAATATCTGTTCCGGTTGTGTAATCACACTAAACTGCAATCACACATAAGCATCACCCAAGAAGCCACCATCAATACAGGAGGGTTACTGAGCAGAATCTTCGCTTTCAGAATATTGTAAAGATAAAGTCTTACCAGGCCGTGGGGCTGCTGTCTCCTTAGAGAGGGATGACTGCTGGTGATTTAACCTGAGGGTCACTGCAGCTCAGGCGAGTGCAGGGTTTGAGAAGGAGAGTCCCTCATGGTAACATCAGACAGTGTGGGAATTGTACCCCCGGTTAAAGAAGTAAGCGTGGAGGCGAAGGCGGCGGAAAAAACTGTACCTACCCTGTTAGCATTGCTCTGCATTGCAACCCAGCTGTCTGGCCACTGAGCTAACCAATCCTGATCTGTCGGAGTAAGCACCGTACTGTTGGCAACTAAAAACCGAAAGAACTGTGGAGGCTTTAAATCAGAACACAAACAGAAGTTGCTGGAAAAGCTTAGCAGGTCTGGCAGCATCTGTGAAGAGAAATCAGAGTTAATGTTTCAGGTCCAGTGATCATTCCTTAGAACTGGAAGTAACTAGGCTGCTTAATCAATATTGCATCAATTTGAAGTAATTAAAGAATGTTATGGATAAAATCTAAAGTGTATTCCTATTTATCATCACCTAATACAGTATAAACAAAACCTGAATAATTTCTGTTTTATGTGAATTCTGCTGCTAGCATTTTAGATGCAGCTTTGTATCTCTGCGCTGAGTGTCTACAGAAACACTCTTAGATGCTCTTCGCAGTTCACCAATCTTCACAGAATCTCTCAGATTTCTTGTTTGTCCTTATCCTTGTGTAAGGCTGTCTCAAGCTCTTCCATATTGTAGCTCTCCTTAATTACATTAATTCATTACACATTACTGAATGCAGCTCTGGAGTATTATATCAAAGATATTTCTTTACCTGGTTCTCTCTTTATTCTACCCCGTTCTCTACTGTGTCCTGCTGCTATCTTCAATCACATGAGCATTATTTGAAGGCTCAATGGTATAACTTCTGACGATAGATGTTGCCAATGAAATGTCTGACTTGGATGCACCATATCGGTGATTTAACTTATTTGGTACTTCAGCATTCCTGGCTCTTCATTTTGCAATTTCAGAAAGTCCCAAGACTTGTCATAGGAACATTCAGGCCCTCATGCCTGTTTCAGCATTCACTCTGCTCATGGCTGATCTGTGGCCTCCTTCCATATACCTGCCTTGATCCCGTATATCCTGATAACTTTGCTTAACAAACATTAAAATAAACAATTGAATTAACATTGGCCACTGTTTGTGGAGGAGAATTGCAAACCTCCACTACTCCTTATGTAAAGAAGTGCTTTCTAACATCTCTCCTGAATGGTCTGGCCCTAATTCTCAGACTATGCCCTCTGGTTCTAGAATCTCCTACCAGTGAAATAGTTTATCTTTATCTACCCTGTCTTTCTCTATCAATATCTTGAAAACCTCAATTAGATCACATTGTAAACTCCTAAATTGTAGAGAATAAAGACCTAATTTACATAATCTATCTTCATAAATTAGCCCCTGAAGTCCAAGTGTCACGGTATCTTGGTGTCCCTCCAGGCCCAATCTATCCTTCCTGAAGGGGCTAGATCTGCTCAAAGGCGAATCAAAAGTAGAGTTTTGTATAACCAGCATAACATCAGCATCCCTATACTCCAGTCCTCCAGATATAAAGGCCTGCATCCCATTACCCTCCTTGACTACTTTCTGCTTGTGGCATTTTAAAGAGCTATGCACCTGAATCCCTAAATCTTGCTGCACGTCCGCTGTGTTTAACTTTGTGCCGTCAAATAAAGTATGCTGATCTATTCTTTTCAATCCACAATGGATAACCTCAATTTTGCGAATATTAAAATCCAACTGCCATTGTTTTGCCCATTTACCTACCAATAGCCTGTTGTAATTTTATGCTGTTGCCAAAGTGATCCACAATGCTACCCAATTTTATGTCATCAGCAAATTTGGATATTTGACTTTTTAATGCCGTTATCCAAGTTGTTAATGAATATTGGCAATAATTGAGTCCCCACCGCAGGCTGCCAATGCTAATACATGTCAATGATGCAATCAATTTCCGAACTTTAAATTGCAGCAAGCGTTAAAATGCTGCAAATACAGAATGGTTTTACACCACAAACAGCAATGTGATTGCATGGATAATGATCATCCAGGACACCAGACAGAACTCACAACCTCTTCACTAAAGTCAAACCATGAGATTTCACCCCTCTGAGAGAGCAGCTTGGTTGGAGAGTTTGAGAAGCAGGATGAGTAACAGACAAACACCCCCTCAGTAAGGCACTGCTGCATCTTTTTGAACATGTCACTTTAGCCCACACCCACAAACTAGAGTTCAATGCAGGCTGGTTGGGAAAAGGCAAAGACAAGAGCTGTCTCAAGTTTTGGGCTTCTTTAGGCCTCTGTTTATAAGGACATAAGAACAAGGAGCAGGAGTAGGCCATCCGGCCCCTCAAGCTTGCCCTGCCATTTAATAAGATCATGGCTGATCTTTTTGAGACTCAGCTCCACTTACCCGCCCACTCCCCATAACCCTTAATTCCTTTACTGTTCAAAAATGTATCAGCCTGGACTTAAACACAGTCAGCAAGGGAGCTTCAACCGCTTCACTGGGCAGGAAATTCCACAGATTCACAACCCTTTGGGTGAAGAAGTTCTTCCTGACCTCAGTCCTACATCTGCTTCCCTTTATTTTGAGGCGATGTCCCCTAGTCCTAGTTTCACCTGCTAGCGGAAATAACCTCCCTGCCTCCACCTTATCTATTCCCTTCATAATCTTTTATGTTTCTATAAGATCTCCCCTCATTCTTCTGAATTCCAATGAGTATAATCCTAGTCTACTCAGTCTCTCCCCATAATCCACCCTCTCAACTCTGGAATCAACCGAGTGAAACTCTTTTGCAGCCCCTCCAGTGCTAGTGTATCTCTCCTCAAACAAGGAGACCAAAACTGCACATAGTACTCCAGGTGTGGCCTCACCAGGACCCTATACAGCTGCAGCATTGCCTCCCTGTTTTTAAACTCCATCCCTTTAGCAATGGCAGTCAAAATTCCATTTGCCTTTTTAATTGTCTGCTGCACCTGCAATCCCACCTTCAGCGATTTGTGCACAAGCCTACCCAAGTCCCTCTGCACAGCAGTGTGCTGCAATTTTTACCATTTAAAACATCGTCCATTTTGCTGGTATTCCTACCAAAATGGATGACCTCACACTTACCAACATTGTACTCCATCTGCCAGACCTTTGCCCACTCACTTACACTATCTATCTCCCTTTGCAGACTTCCAGTGTCTTCAGCACACTTTGCTCTATCACTCACCTTAGTGTCATCTGCAAACTTTGACACACCATACTTAGACCCCAACTCCAAATCATCTATGTAAATTGTAAACAATTGCAGTCCCAACACTGATCCCTGAGGCACACCATGTGCCACCGACTGCCTACCAGAAAAACACCCATTTACCCCTACTCTTTGCTTTCTATTGGTCAACCAATCCTCTATCCATGCCAATACATTACCTGTAATACCGTGCAAATTTATCTTATGTAGCAGCCTTTGGTGTGGCACCTTGTCAAATGCCTTCTGGAAATCCGGATACACCACATCCACAAGTTCCCCATTGTCCACCAGCCAAGAGATGTCCTCAAAGAATCCCACCAAATTAGTAAAACATTACCTACCCTTCATGAATCCATGCTGGGTGTGCCCAATGGGACAATTTATATCCAGATGTCTTGCTATTTCTTCCTTAATGATAGATTCAAGCATTTTCCCCACTACCGAAGTTAAGCTAACTGGCTTAGAGTTACCTATTTTTTGTCTACTTCCTTTTTTAAACAGTGGCGTCACGTTGGCTGTTTTCCAATCTGCAGGAACCACCCCAGGGTCCAGTGAATTTTGGTAAATAATTACTAGTGCATTTGCCATTTCCCCCATCACCTCCTTTAGTACCCTGGGACGCATTTCATTAGGGCCAGGAGGCTTGTCTACCTGCAGCCCCATTAACTTGCCCAGCAGTGCCTCCTTAGTGATAATGATAGTTTCTAGGTCCTCGCCTGCTATAACCTTCTTGCCATTAGCTTTCGGCATGTTATTTGTGGCTTCCACTGTGAAGACTGACACGAAATAACTGGTTAATGCCTCAGTTATTTCCTCATTCCCAGTTATTAAATTGGCCTTCTCATCCTCTAGAGGACCAATGTTTACCTTCACCACTCTTTTATGATTTACATATTTATAGAAACTTTTGTTGCCTGTTTTATATTCTGAGCTAGTTTACTCTCGTAATCTATCTTACTTTTCTTCATAACTTTTTTTGTTGCTTTCTGTCGACCTTTAAAGATTTGCCAATCTACTAGTTTCCCACTACTCTTTGCTTTTTGTATGTGTGTTTTTTTTCAATCTGATACTTTCCTTTATTTCCTTAGACATCCATGGCTGGCTCTATCTTTCCCTACAGTTCTTCCTTATCACTGGAATATACTTCTGCGGAGCACTGTGAAAAATTGTTTTAAAAGTGCTTCACTGTTCCTCATTTGACCCACCAGAAAGCTTTTGCTCCGATTCTACCTGAGCTAACTCCTTCCTCATTCCTTCATAGTTTCCTTTGTTTAAGCACAGGACATAGGTATTGGATTTAACCATCTCACGCTCCATCTGTATTTTAAATATGACCATACTGTGATCGCTCCTTTCGAGAGGATCCCTAACTGTGAGATCATTAATTATTCCTGTCTCATTACACAGGACTATATCTAGGATAGCTTGTTCCCTCGTAGGTTCCATTATGTATTGTTCAAGGAAATTATCGCGGATGCATTCGATGAACCCCTCCTCAAGGCGGCCATGACCGACCTGGTTTGACCAATCGATATGTCGATTAAAATCCCCCATGATAACTGCTGTACTATTTTTACATGCATTAGCTATTTCTAACATTATTGCCCATCCCACCCCTAAGTCATTATTTGGTGGCCTATAGATCACACCTATCAGTGACTTCTTCTCCCTGCTATTCTTAATTTCCACCCAAATGGATTCAACATTTTGTTCGGTAGAACCTATATCATCTCTCACTACTGCCCTGATATCATCCTTAAAAATCAGATTGACACTACCTCCCTCACCTTCCTGTCTGTCCTTCTGAACAGTTTGTTACCCCTGGATATTTAACTCCCAGTCATGACCATCCTGTAACCATGTCACTGTAATGGTCACTAAATCATACCCATTTGCCATGGTTTGCACCGTCAACTCATCCACCTTGTTTCGAATGCTCCAAGCATTCAGCTATGACTGAATGCTACAGTCGAGGGTGTTCTGAGATACACCAGTCTCTAATCTTCATCTTATGTTATTGAAAGGTATTTTTCAGAAATGTTGTCAGCAAATGCTAGTCAACTTCCTTCACATGTTTCTCTCATTCCTCATCACTAACGCTGCCCACATTGTGCTATTTATGACTATGTGAGGAGCAGCTCTGAGATAATCTCACATGGTTTCTCCAAGTTTATAAACCCTTACACAACAATGCCAGCCAGATTTGGTTCTGGACTCTCTGTAGTACAATCAGTCCAAGACCATCTTGGGCAGCATGTACAAGTTGGACTGAAGGGCCTGTTTCATTGCTATAAACCTCTATGGCTCTAACTGAGCAAGAAGCGTGAATGCTCCCAACTCAACAATGGCAAAAGAGGCAGTTCTTCACCTCACTGTCTCGGTATCCAACTGGCATCGCAGATCAGCTGACCATATCAGAGCCTGCTCTTTGGCCAGTTTCTATAACAGGAAGTTAATTAGTCGCATTAATTTGACGCTCATGAGGCAATTTCTAACCAATCCGACAAGTGTAACAAAATGAGCCCTTAATGTCATGGGACTTATCGATGATGTTGGTGTCTTGCACCCTCCAGAAATAGTGGTGAAGAGGAAACAGTTAATTCTGTCGGTACAGCAGGTGATTAAGCTTTGCTGCTGGCACTTCGAGGCAACGCTTTTGTTTCTTTGCTAAAGCAAACACGATTACCAAAAAATATACCTACCCATGCATTTGTTCAGACTCTGTACTCTTTAACCCTCAAAGAATAACAAGCACCAAGAGTAAATACTCAGTTTAAAAGCAAAGTGTTTAATGCTATTCTGTAACATTGACATGGTGTTAATATCCTTGTCATTTGAGAGGATGTATTGAAGGATTAGGATGACAAATTGAGGCAATCATTTGAGTGAGAATTAGCTGTGTTACAAATAGGTGATAAAGAGGTATTGAACATTCTCAGAAACAGAACAACGGTTGCAAACTTAAGGTCCTGAAGAGCAGAGATAATCACCTAGAAACAGAAAATGTGTAATAAATCATAGCCTAACCTGAGCTCCAGACTTCCCTATCAGACCATTAATCTTTTCTTCTTCTTCTTGCTTAACCACTGTTTAGAAAGCCTGCTCTGTAAGCAAATACTCTGATGAATTACATGAGTGAGGTAAATTCAAAAATGTGAGCATTATTCTTACAGGGGCCACAGCTGTTTCATGTTCATTAGCATCATGTGAAAGCATTTGGTGCATCATTATCAGCAACAGTTCAATACAACTCAATGTTTTCAGTTTTTTCCCAAGTGAGAAGAATGGAAAGGACATTCATTAAGAGAATTCCAGGAGCAGAGTGCATGATTTGGAAATGTCTCATTGTTTTTAGGATTTAGAGAGAAACCTCTTAGCATGGATGTCCCAAAGGCACCTCCAGAAACACTGGAGAAGTTTGGTAATATCCCGGGAAAAGCAGACCCAACCATAAATTCCAAAACTCATTCCCTCCACCGCCGACACTCAGTCGCAGCAGTGTGTACTATCTACAAGATGCACTGCAGAAATTCACCAAAGATCCTCAGGCAGCACTTCAGATTTCAAATTTCACCGTCTGCCGCGGTAAGATTGAAAGTGATGTCCCCAGTTCGGGGTGCTGGATTGGTAAACCAGTGATGTTACCCCTGCACCACAATAAGTGGGCCGAATCCCAAAGAATATCTTCTCTGTCTTAGACGACATGATCGCTTCCCTTAAGGAACGCAACACAGATGCCAGTGCATAAGAGGTCCTTCTTCAGAAGAAACGAGTTTGGAGGAGGGTCCTGAGGGAGGGAGCACAATTCTCTGAGGACATCCACTGGAAAGAGGAAGTACGGAATAGGAACCGGAGAACCGGATGCCAGTGATCTCAGAGTGAAGCACTAATGCCACTTCCCAGAAACACCTGCCAAAGTGTGTGATGGGAGATGGGGCTCTAGGATCAGGCTCACCTGCCACACTAGGGCCTACAGATCCCAGGAGCAGTGACATGGAATCTCCCGGGTAAACAATCAGACTTGTTTGTGCATTATTGTTGCTGATGATGATTGCAGTGGTGGCCTGAGCGATGATTACTATCTTTGAACAGTCAAGACAAGGGTTTCAGTGCATTGACAAGCCATGAGGGTGCAGTAATGAACGGTTTAACTCACTCAAGCCATTTCTACAGTGCAGTTTTCTAGCAGTGCAGCAGGCAGTTGTTTAAAATCCTGTAGTTAGCCCCACGCTGGGAGAGTGCACACCTTCAGTGGTGATGTAAAGGAAAAGCTCCTCTCACTGCAATCGCATGCAAGGCAGTGAAAAACTTCCACTCTTCATCTCTGTCTTGTCTCATCTAACTGAGAAAAGTTCAGGAGATACGGATTGATTTGTCATTTGGCCAGTCAAATAATTTCAGAGTAATCGTTAAAACAATGTTGTCCTTTCTGATTAAACTCTAAGTTTCTGCACTGACAATTTCATCAGCGTGGGATTCTGCTAAAATTGGCAGCTGAACATTGACTTGGAGTATGCAGCATCCTGTCTCCTTCCTTTGAGGGTCTGTTCCATCAGAGCATACAATATGAACAGGGACTAGCAGTAGGCTATTCGGCCCCTCAAGCCCACTCCTGTATTTAATACGATCATGGCTGAACTGATTATGATCTCAAATCCACATTCTGGCCAATCCCCAATAACCTTTCACCTTCCACTTCTTACTTACCAAGAATCCATCTACCTCAGTCTTAAAAATATTCAGCCTCTGTTTCCACTGCCTTTTCAGGAAGAGAGTTTCAATGATTCACAAACTCCTGTGAAAAGAATAGTCACCTCATCTCTGCTTAAAATGGGTAAACCTTCATTTTTAACCAGTGACTCCTAATTCCAGATTCTCCCACAAGAGGAAATGTCCTCACCACGTCCCTTCAGTCAAGACCCCTCAGGATCTTATATGTTTCCATAAAGACGCCCCAGCCCCACTCTTCTAAGCCCCATGGATCCCAGCCCAGCCCTGTCCAACCTTTCCTGATAAGGCAACCTGCCCATTCCAGGCAGTAGGTCTAGAGAGGAGATCCCAAGAAAGATGTTAGTAAAAAATGTTTGAACTTTGTTCCACTTTTATTACAGTCAGGAAGGAACCAGGATATAGAGGCCTCCATAAAGAAAATCTTGGTTTCTCCTGCACTGAAGTGCCTCCAATGTTTTCAGATCCTTTCTTTAATAAGATGACCAAAACTGTATGCAGTGCTCTGGATGTTGTCTCACCAACACTCTGTATAAAATGAAAAAGGATCTCCCTAACATTGGAGTCAATTTCCCCTTGCAATAAATGATATAATTTTAATTATTTGCTAATTTTTTGCTCTACTTGTGTATTCACCTTTTGCGATTCATGCATGAGGACACCCAGATCCCTCTGCACCTCAGAGCTCTGTAATCTTTCACATTTTAGATAACATGTTTCATTTTTGTTCATCATTCTGACTTTGTGTTTCTATCCATTCAGTTTGTAATGCATACCCCTCAGGCCACTGTACCAACCATGAAAAGGTCTATTTAAGCTCAATCTCAGTTTCTTAGCTCATTAAACGTCTCTCCATGCCAGTCTGCTATCTCTTGCTATTTTCTATAATAACCTTTGATGCCATACCTTATCAAAGGCTTTCTGGAAATCTAAGTGCAATAATCCACTGGCCCCCCTTTATCCACAACAGATGTTACCTCATCAAAGAACTAAAACACAGTGGTTCAACATGATTTTCCTTCACAAAGATGAGTAGACTGCCTGATTATGGTGATTTATGTTCTAAATCCCATGCTACAGCACCCCTAATAAGAGCATCTGCCATTTTCTCCACGACAGATGTTAATTAACCAGTAGTTGCCTGCTTGCTGGCTCCTTCCCGTATTGAATAAAGGAATTACATTCACTGTTTTTCATCTAATGCAACCTTACTTGAATCAAGGGAGCTTTGTAAAATGTATCTCACTGGCCACCTCTCTCATGACCTTAGTTTGAAGTCCATCAGGATCCAGGATCTTGTCAGCTCCCAGATCCAACAATGTCCTCAGTACCACTTCCCTGAGGGCTGTAATTTTCTTAAAGGCCTCCATCCCTATTCTTTCCTGATGTATTACTGCTTCTGGAACGTTTGTCATATTCTCCCTTGTGAAGACTATTTGGTACATCACTATCAGCTTCGTTTCCATTATCAATTCCCCAGCTCCACTTTCCGAAGGAACGAACACTCACTTTGTTGACTCTAAATTTTTAAAATATTCTATTATTCTGAAAGCCTTGCTGTCTGCTTTTGTATTTCTGGCTAACTTTCTCTCGTACTCTACTTTTTCTTGCATATTGACTCTTTTCTCATTCTTTGTTGTTAATAATCTCCCAACCTGACACGTGTCTGTGCAATTTGAAGCTTCTTTTTTAAAGTTTGATACAATTTTCAGCATTTCTAGTTAACCACCAACAGTGGATCCATCCCTTGCAATTTTTCTTACTGATTGGAATGTATTTATTGAGTGTATTCCGAAATAGTCCATTCAACGGCAGTCACTGCATCTCGATTAACTTTTATCCTTTTATCCAACTTGTCCACTGGCATTACCCTGCTCTCACAATAACGTGTTTTTGATTTGATAAAATAGTCTCAGACCCACCGCTCTCCTCCTCAAGCTAATTGTAAAATTCAGTCATATTATAGAACATAGAACATAGAACATAGAATACAGAATATTACAGCACAGTACAGGCCCTTCGGCCCTCGATGTTGTGCCAACCTGTCATACCGATCTCAAGCCCATCTAACCTACACTATTCCATGTACGTCCATATGCTTGTCCAATGACGACTTAAATGTACCTAAAGTTGGCGAATCTACTACCGTTGCAGGCAAAGCGTTCCATTCCCTTACTACTCTCTGAGTAAAGAAACTACCTCTGACATCTGTCCTATATCTTTCACCCCTCAATTTAAAGCTATGCCCCCTCGTGCTCACCGTCACCATCCTAGGAAAAAGGCTCTCCCTATCCACCCGATGTAACCCTCTGATTATTTTATATGTTTCAATTAAGTCACCTCTCAACCTTCTTCTCTCCAATGAAAACAGCCTCAAGCCCCTCAGCCTTTCCTCGTAAGTCCTTCCCTCCATACCAGGCAACATTCTAGTAAATCTCCTCTGCACCCTTTCCAAAGCTTCCATGTCCTTCTTATATTGCTGTGACCAGAACTGTACGCAATACTCCAAGAGCGGCCGCACCAGAGTTTTGTACAGCTTCACCATAACCTCTTGGTTCCGGAACTCGATCCCTCTATTAATCAAAGCTGAAACACTGTATGCCTTCTTAAACAGCCCTGTTAACCTGGGTGGCAACTTTCAAGGATTTGTGTACATGGACACAGAGATCTCTCTGCTCATCTACACTGCTAAGAATCTTACCATTAGCCCAGTACTTTGCCTTCCGGTTACTCCTCCCAAAGTGCATCACCTCACACTTGTCTGCATTAAACTCCATTTGCCACCTCTCAGACCAGCTCTGCAGCTTATCTATGTCTCTCTGTAACCTACAGCATCCTTCGTCACTATCCACAACTCCACCGACCTTAGTGTCGTCTGCAAATTTACTAACCCATCCTTCTATGCCCTCATCCAGGTCATTTAAAAAAATGACAAACAGCAGTGGGCCCAACACCGACCCTTGCGGTACACCACTAGTAACTGGTCTCCAGGATGAACATTTCCCATCAACTATCACCCTCTGTCTTCTTTCAGCAAGCCAATTTCAGATTCAAACTGCTATATCTCCCTGCCTGACAGGTACATACTTATCTAGGACACACAGGAGCTTTTCCTTTAATAAGCTCCACGTTTCTAATGTGCTCATCCCGTGCAGTTTCCTTCCCCATCCTATGCTCCCTAAATCTTGCCTAATCTCATCGTAATTGCCTTTCTTCCAGCTATAACCCTTGCCCAGTGCTATACACCTGTCCCTTTCCATCACTAAAGTAAACATAACAGAATTGTGATCGCTATCACCAAAGTGCTCACCTACTTCCAAATCTAACACCTGGCCGGGCTCATTACCCAGTACCAAATCTAATGTGGCTTCACCCCATGTTGGCCTATCTACATACTGTCAGGAAGCTCTCCTGCACACACTGGACAAAAACTGACCCATCTATAGTACTCTAACTATAGTGATCCCAGTCACTATTTGGAAAGTTGAGTCCCCCATGATCACTCCCCAGTCTCTCTCACTCCTATGGAGAATCATCTTTGCTATTCTTTCCTCTACATCTCTGGAACTGTTCGGAGGCCTATAGAAAACTTGCAACAGGGTGACCTCTCCTTTCCTGTTTCTAACCTCAGCCCATACTACCTCAGTTGACGAGTCCCCAGACATCCTTCCTGCAACTGTAATACTGTCCTTGACCAACAACGCCACACCTCCCCCCCTTTTACCATCTTCTCTGTTCTTACTGAAACATCTAAATCCCGGAACCTACAACAACCATTCCTGTCCCTGCTCTATGCATGTCTCCGAAATGGCCACAACATCGAAGTCCCAGGTACTAACCCATGCTGCAAGTTCACCCACCTTATTCTGGACGCTCCTGGCATTGAAGTAGACACACTTCAAACCAACGTATTGCTTGCCGGTGCCATCTTGCTTCCCTGAAACTTTATTTCGGACCACCCTACTCTCAACCTTTTCTATAGTCGAACGACAATTTTGGTGCCCATCCCCCTGCTGAATTAGTTTAACCCCACCTGAATAGCCTTAGCAAATTTCCCCCCCAGGATATCATTACCCCTCTGGTTCAGGTGAAGACCATCTTGCTTGTAGAGGTCCCACCTACCCCAGAAAGAGCCCCAATTACCCAAGAATTCAAAACCCTCCCTCCTGCACCATCCCTGTAGCCACGTGTTCAACTCCTCTCTCTCCCTATTCCTCGCCTCACTCGCACGTGGCATGGGCAACAAACCAGAGACAACAGCTCTGTTCGTCCTAGCTCTCAGCTTCCATCCTAGCTCCCTGAATTTCTGCCTTAAATCCCCATCTCTCTTCCTACTTATGTCGTTGGTGCCAATGTGGACCACGACTTGGGGCTGCTGCCTCTCCCCCTTAAGGATCCCAAAAACACGATCAAAGACATCACGCACCCTGGCACCTGGGAGGCAACACACCAACAGTGAGTCTTTCTCGTTGCCACAGAACCTCCTATCTGTCCCCAATGACTACTGATCTGCTCCTCTTCCCCCATCCCTTCTGAGCAGAAGGGACAGACTCTGTGTCAGAGACCTGTGCCCCACCGCTTTCCCCTGGTAAGTCATCCCCCCCCAATAGTATCCAAAATGGTACACTTATTGTTGAGGGGAATGGCCACAGGGGATCCCTGCACTGCCTGCCGGTTCCCTTTCCATCCCCTGACCGTAACCCATCCGCCTTTTTCCTGTACTTGAGGAGTGACTACCTCCCTGTAACTCCTCTCAATAACCCCCTCTGCCTCCCGAATGATCCGAAGTTCATCCAGCTCCAGCTCCAGTTCCCTAACCCGGTTTGCGAGGAGCTGGAGTTGGGTGCACTTCCCGCAGATGTAGTCAGCAGGGACACTAGTGGTGACCCTTACCTCCCACATTCTGCAGGAGGAACATTCAACTGCCCTGACCCCCGTTCCCATTATTCTAAATTCCCAAAGAGACTGTTTAAAAATAAAGAATAAAAAATAAACTTGTTACTTACCAATCAGGCACACAGAACCTTTTTTTCGGTTCGAGGAGGAGGATGGGTGGGAGACATTACCCGGGTAGTGTTTCGGGTAACGCAACCAACACAAATATATTACCTCACTTACTCACCAGTCCCGTGTCCGCTCCTGCTCAGCGTCCCTCCGCCTATTCATGAGGTCAGCTTTTTAAAGATTCAAAAACAGTGACTCACTGGCGTCCCGACAGGCTCCTGCTCCAAGCTCCCGCTCACGCTGCTGCTCAACCAGAAATGGTCACTGGCTCCTATCGCTGCCTCCATATGAGCTCATGAATTAATCCTATCCTGTTGTAGAAGACCAGTGTTAGTATAGTCTGCTCTCTGGTCACCTCCAAACATGCTTTTCCACGAAGTTATTGCATAAGCATTCGATGAACTCCTGATTTGTTAATGTATATTTGAACTTTGGCCTTGGCACTCAGCCAATAGAGACAGGATACCAATCCTGCAGGTTACCATTTTAACTTGTTTAATGGGTACCCCATAGCACAACAATGGGAAACATTTTTAAAGGGGACAGGATGGTCTTCAGTGATATTGCTGCTGCTCTGCTGTAGGCCAAGGGTGGAGATCGCAAGAAAGATGTCAGCAAAAAATGTTTGAACGCTGTTCACTTTAGTTAGAGTCAGGAAGGAACAGGGATACAGAGGGCTCCAATAATGAAAGTGTTGGCTTCTCCTGTACTGGCTTGCCTCCTAACTCCCCCTCACACACCAATCCTTCAAACCCTGTGCCCTCAAATCTCCTCTTTGGGGCTTGTTCCACTTGGACAAGTGCATTGTAGGTGCCACTGAGAAATGAAAACCTTTTTCCTCAGCCCTGACTCATTGCAACCCAATTTCAATTTGCATCTTCTTTGGGAGCTCCATTGTGAGCAGAATATTTGTCTTTAACAAAATGAAATTATGAATTTTGGATACAGCTATTATCATGGTGTCACCACACAGAATGTCATTGTAGTAGGTGTTATTCATTCATTTCAGCACCTAATTAAATAGATAATGTTACAAACCTGGCAAACAAAGTACAGTCTTGAATGAAGCTCCAGGCTGTAACCAACCTTTACAGATTCCTTTCCCTCTTCAGTGTTAACTCCTTCAAGCTGGCAGTGTTACCACTGGCTTTAATTGCTGTTGCAATAATGGCCTGCAACTTCAATCAGTATAGTGGCTTCATTAAGTTGTAAGCGTTAGTCTTCCCGGGAGTGAGAATAGAGAGTTAGTAATAGATGATACCGAAGTGGCAGATGTAATGAACAAATATTTAGCTTCTGTCTTTACTGTAGAGGATACAAAAAAAAATCCAGTGATAGCTGTAAATCAGGAAATGGAAAGGAAAGAAGCGAAATTACAATCATAAGGGAAGTGATACTGAGCAAACAGGAGTTGGGATCTGACAGGTCTCCAGATCCAAATAGACTTCCTCCCAGAGTCTTACTGGATGTGATAATGATGTCGTGGATGCATTAATGTCGATTGTCCAAAATTTATTAGACTCTGGAAATGTTCCTCAGGCTGGAAAGTAGCAAAATGATCCCTCTGTTCAAGAAGAGAGGGATGCAGAAAGAAAATAAACTGTAGAGTTTGTATTTGTTGTGAAGAAGATGCTGGAATTGATCATTAAAGAAGCTATGACTGAGTGAGAACTTTATACAAATTGGAGACAGGCAGCTTGGTTTTGTAAAAAGGAAATCCTGTTTGACTAACTAAGTGCAGTCCTTTGAAGGAGTAACATGTGCTTAGGTTAAAGGGAAGCCAGAAGGCATTTGGCAAGGCGCCACATTGAAACTTACTGCACAAAGTAGAAGCTCATGGCGCCAAGGTAATATAGCAGCATGGTGGAGGGTGAGGGGAAAGGGGGGAGAGGGGGCAAGTGGGAAGACTGGCCACCTGGCAGAAAACTGAGTGAATGCAGAAATAGGCCTTTGTTTGATTTGCAATGAGAAGTGCCAAGTCTCACAGGACCCTGTGCTGGGGCCTCATCTTTTACAATTTATCTCAATGACTTAGATGAGGCTAGTGAAGACATGACAGCTAACTTTGCAGATAACAGAAGGGCTGAAATATATGTTGTGGAGAGGACATAAGATATTTGCAGATGGATGTCGATAACATATGAGCATGCAACAGTGGGACATTCAGCCCTTCAATCCTGCTCTGCAATTCAATAACAGCATGGTTTATTTGTTTGTACTCGGGATTCCAGATTCCCATCTATCCCTCCTATCTCCGATAATATCTAATGCCCCTGCCAGGGCATTTACCTTGTTTGGTGTAACTGCAGGTTCTGCTTTCACAATAGAGTGCAGGGAATGACAAAGACCTGGGGTTGCCAAATATCTAGGATTGTCCCAGAAATTAGAGATTAATCTTTAGTAAGTTGTCAGGAGCACAACACAAGAAAACTCAAGGAGATATTGAGAAAACAGTTTCTAGAAATTTTCTTTTGAAAAGCTTTGTTCATTATAAAAGTATAGACATGGAAACAAAGGCTGTTTAATTGACTGCAGGGAGTTACCAGTTAGAAAATAAAGATCAATTTCCTTCTCAGTTACTTTATTCACTCATAGGATGAGTGTGTCACTGACCAGGCAGCATTTATTGTCCATCCCTAATTGCCCAGAGGACAGTTATGAGTCAACCACATTGCTGTGGGTTGGGAGTCACATGCAGGCCAGACTGGATACAGATGACAGCTTTCCTTCCCTAAAGGACATGAAGGAACCAGGTGGGTTTTTCCTGACAAAACAGAATCTTAAGTCCAGATATTTATTGAACTCAAATTCCACTCTCTGCCGTAACAGGATTTGAACCTGGGTCCCAAGGGCATTATTTAGGTCTCCATGTTAACAGCCCAGTGATAACATCATTAGGCCATCATCTTCCCCTAGTTGCTGCAAGAGGATGGGGTACTGCATGTGTGTATGTGTTGGGTGATTAATGGCAGGAGTTTTAGAACAAGGAGCCTGCAAATGGAAACAGCAATGCTGGAATTATCAGGAGAATTGAGATAATAAGAGGGCTTACAACAAAATGAATTTGATTTTGACATCAATGAGAATAAACCTTTGTGTTAGAAAAATGTTGCTGAAATGTTATGTCTGGTTAACACTTCTCCCTGGCTGTGAAAGAGATGTTGTGGTACCCAAATGATGAAAAGCCTGAAGGCCTTTGCAAGGTAGTCACACAGAGGGATTAGATTAGATTCCCTACAGTGTGGAAACAGGCCCTTCAGCCCAATAAGTCCACACTGCCCTTGAAGCATCCCACTCAGACCCATACCCCTATAACCCACACACCCCTGAACACTATGGGCAATTTAGCATGGCCAATCCACCTAACGTGCACATCTTTGGACTGTGGGAGAAAACTGGAGCACCCGGAGGAAACCCACGCAGACACGGAGAGAATGTGCAAACTCCACACAGACAGTCACCTGAGGCAGGAATTGAACCTTGGTCCCTGGTGCTGTGAGGCTGCAGTGCTAATCACTGAGCCACTGTGCCGCCCACCTTGTTCAGAGAATCTCAGGAAGAGACAGTAATCAATGAGAATGCCGATGGGAGGATGAAAATCCATTCTTTTGACCAGCTGATAAGGTGCAGCGATGGAGACAGAGCAACTGCTGGAGGCCACCCCAATGGGAAAAAGTGAAGAGTTCCCTGGGCCAATCAGCTCAAGGAATTGGGCAAACTTGAGCTGTGAAGGTAGCTTCCAGCAGAAACAACAGGTGTAACATCATGAGCAACCTCGATGGGAGGGAGCAACATGAAGAGAGGAATAGCAACCACCTGGTGAGCACTTCCATTCTCCTGTCCGTGTTCCAGCAGGAGACTGGTGGAATACCAGGATCAGGCCTTTTGTTGATGAAGTTCTGTCGACACCAGTCAATCTTATTTCATGGCAGCATTGAACTAATTCATTGTGACAGGTTGGACCATTCGATCAAAGGATTTAACGCAATCTTTGAAGTTGGCTTATGAGGTTTGGTTGATACTAGAATGATGTTGAAACCGGCACTATATGGCTGAAAGACTATTTAATGTTTTGCTCTTTCCTGCTGGGTCCTGCACCCTGGGGGATGTAGATGATCATCATATTGCTTGTTTATCAGCAAAATGTAATTAATGTCAGTGTAAATTAAAAGAAAAATGATCCATACTTAAAAACAAAATCTTCTACTCAATGAGGCATGACTCAAGTTTATCAAATGCCTAACCCATCAATAATGTGCTGTTAGATAAGGAACCGCAGACATTTAAAGAATCTGCACTGGTTACATGAGAACAAAGAACAAAGAAAATTACAGCACAGGAACAGGCCCTTCAGCCCTCCAAGCCTGCACCCGACATGCTGCCCGTCATAACTAAAACCCCTTACCCTTCTGGGGACCGTTTCCCTCTATTCCAATCATGTTCATATTTGTCATGACACCCTTTAAAAGTCACTGTAGTGTCTACTTCCACTGCCTCCCCCAGCAGTGAGTTCCAGGCACCCACCACCCTCTGTGTAAAAAATTTGCCTCCTACATCACCTTTAAACCTTGCCCCTCGCACCTTAAACACATGGACCCTGGTAACTGACGCTTGCAGGCTGGGAAAAAGCTTCTGACTGCCCACTCTGTCTGTGCCCTTCATTATCTTGTAGACCTCTCTCAGGTTGCCCCTCAACCTCCAGTGAGAACAACCCAAGTTTCTCCAACTGCTCCTCATAGCTAATACCCTCCAGACCAGGCAACATCCTGGTAAATCTTTTCTGTACCCTCTCCAAAGCATCCACATCCTTCTGGTAGTGTGGTGACAAGAATTGAATACAATATTACAATTGCAGCCTAACTAAGGTTCTATAAAGCTGCAACATTACCTGCCAAGTTTTAAACTCAGTGTCCCGGCCGATGAAGGCAAGCATGCCGTGTGCCTTGCTGACTACCTTTTCCACCTGCGTTTCCACTTTCAGTGACGTGTGTACCTGTACACCCAGATCCTTCTGCCTATCAGTACTCTTAAGGGTTCTGCCATTTACTGTATATTTTCCATCTGGATTAGACCTTCCAAAATGCATTACATCATATTTTTTGGATTAAACTCCATCTGCCATCTCACTGCCCAAGACACTAACCAATCTATATCCTGCTGTATCCTCTGAAGGTCCTCATTGCTATCCGCAATTCCACCAACCTTTGTGTCATCTGCAAATGTTTTTTAAGAGCCCATACCTCCTCCTTTTTGATCTTAACATGGCCCAAACAATCTACACACCGTTCCCCAGACTCATCATCCACCAAGTCCTCCTCTACGGTAAATACTGACACAAAGTACTCATTTAATATCACGCCCATTTCCTCTAGCCCCACACATAAATTCCCTTCCCTGCCCTTGAGAGGGCCTGCTACCCTCTTACTCTTTATATATGTATAAAAACGTTGGGATTTTCCTTAATCCTGTTGGCCAATGACTTTTTTCATGACTCCTTTAAGGCATCCTGACTCCCGGCTTAAGTTTCCTTTGACTTGCCTTGTACTCCACCCTTGCTTCATGTGTTCCCAGCCTCCTGGTCTTAATAAATCCTTCCTTTTTCTTTTTTGTTAGGCTCATATTATCTCTTGTTACCCAAGGTTCCCTAAACTTAGCATATTTATCCTTCATCCTTGAAGGAACTTGCCGGTCCTGAGTTCTGAGCAACTTATACCTGAAAGCCTCCCACACACCACATGTTGATTTGCCTTCAAACATCTGCCTCCAATCTACATTCTTCAGTTGCTGCCTAGTATTGTTATAATTAGCCTCCTCCAATTTAGCACCTTCACTCGACAACTACATATTCGCAGAAAGAATAAAAATACCTTTGGGAAATGTGGTCCAATCGGGCTCACAGTTAAAAATAAAATGAGATTAAAAGAAGAGGCTTCTAAGATTCAGAAAGAAGATGAAGTGCAAGAAATGGGAGGATTTAGAATTCAGCAAAAGGTGAATAGAAAAGAGAGTATGAAAGTGTAATAGCAGGAGAGATAAAACATATGGGTAAGATTTCAATACATATGTGGGAGGAATAGATCAATGAGAAGAACAGGGAGTAATTTACGGGAGAGGTAGAACAGTTTTACAATGGAGAAGGAGGAGCTGACAGAAGCATTAATCAACACTCTGTGTCTATCCTCATGATAGAAGATGCAAAAGCATTCATAAAATAGCAGGAAACTGCCTGGTGAGAATGTAAGAAATGATTACTCCTCTGCATCAGAGAAAATCATGGGTCTGTAATTCGATAAATCCTCTGGACCTGATTCTCCTCGGTTCAGGGTTTTAAAATGATGGATAGTCTCACAAAGTTAATTTAGTTTTTTGAGGATGTGGTGAAGATGATTGATGAGGGTGAGGCAGTGGGCGTTATTTGTAAGGATTTTACTAAAGCATTTGACAAGTTCCCTCATAGTAGGCTGGACCAGAAGGTTAAGTCACATGGAATCCCAATAAGTTGGTTTGTGGGACACAAAATTGGCTTGGTCATAGAAGACAGAAGTTAGTTAGAGAGGAATGTTTCTCTGACTCGAGGTCTGTGACCAGTGTTGTTCTACAGGGATCAGTGTGTGGTCTGATTAGTATGTTTTCAGACAGCATGAAAATCCATGAAAACATATAGAGTTGGGAAGTTATCAAAGCATACAGCAGGATATAGATCAGTTGAAAGTTGGGTGGAGAGACAGCAGATGGCAATTAATCCAAGCAAGAGTGAGGTGATGCAATTTGAGAAGTCCAATGCAAGAGGAAAGTATACAGGAAATGACATGACCCTTAGGAGCATTGATAAACATGGAGTTTGGGATGCAAATCCGTAGCTCCCAGAAAGTGGCAACACAGGTGGATAAGCCAGTAAAGAAGGTTATACGGCATGCTTGCCCTCACGTGTCAGGGCATTGAGTTTAAAAGTTGTCCCACCAAGTTGCAGCTATATAAAACTTTATTCGGCCACATTTGGATTAATGTGTGCAGTTCTGGTTACTTCACACTCACTGCACCTGACGAAGGGGCAGTGCTCTGAAAGTTTGTGTGATTTCAAATAAACCTGTTGGATAATAACCTGGTGTTCACACTATAGGAAGGGTGTGGAGGCTTTGGAGAGGGTGCAAAAGAGGTTTACAGGGTGTTGCCTGGATTGGAGTGTATTAGCTTTAAGGAGAGTTTGGACAAAACTTGGATTGTTTTCACTCGAGCATCAGAGCCTGAGGGGTGACCTGACAAGAATATTTAAGATGATGAGAGGCATAGATAGGGTGGCTATTCAGAGGCTTTCTCCGAGGATGGAAATGCCAAATACTAGGGGGCATAGGTTTAAGCTGAGAGGGGGAAAGTTGAAAGGTGATATGCATGGAAAGTTTTTTAACACGGAGTTTCCTAGGTGCCAGGGAAGTTGGTGGAGGAAGACACAGTAGCAATGATTAAGATGCATTTAAACAGAAATATGAACAAGCAGGGAATAGAAAGGTATGGGGCAACCGTATGGAGCAAATGCAGGCAGTACAGACAGATGGGAGTAGATTAGAATGGGCCGAAAGGACTGCTTTGGTGCTGTACTGTGCTGTGAATCTTCCATGCTCTAATGCCAGAAGTGACATTCTGTTTTACTATTGATGCTGGCTGAGAAATGAGTTAAATCTTTTTCAACACATTGTATATCTTTACTGGGAAATTTTAGTTGGTGTTTTCTGCTCCAGTTGCTGGGATTTTGCTCCCAATCGCTTTCCCGCACGATGTTAATTTTTCACGGACCGCAATGTGATTGGCCTCAATGAATGCTGCATTTGCCGTGCTCCTTTTAATACCTGCTCTGGGGCTTGCTCCTTACAGCTCACGGATAAATATTCCCCTGTTTTCTGAAGCTGACAGAGATGGGATGCAGGCTTCTCAGAGCTGCTGCTGAGACTCCATTCTGAAGTTAGTGTCTCTTAGGGATCTTTTACCACTGAACAGATGCAAATATGTCTCCAACAATTTAGAGTCATAGAGCCATATAGCACAGAAACAGATTGTAGTGATTAAAACGAGGTCAGCTGGGCAGATCTCATTTAGTATGAGTTCCCTCATTGGGGTTGTTAACCTTGGCCCATCAGGGAGCCCCAGCAGACAGAGATAAACAGGGGTCTCAGAGAGTCTCTTCACTCTAGGCACTAGCTCTGAGCTGGCTGGTCAGAGTTTGTGTTCTGTGCACATGTAAATACAGCGTGACATATAATGGGATACCGGCCTCCTTGTGGTTAGTTCCCTGACACTTTAGCCCAACTGGTCCATGCCAGCCATGTTCCCACCCTGAACTAGCCCCACCTGCCTGCTCTTAGCCCTTATCCTTCCAACCTTTCCTATTTATGTACTTATTTAAATGCTTTTTAAATGTTGCAACTGCGGCTGTACCCACCATATCCCCTGACAGTTCATTCCACACATGAACCAGCCTCTGTGTAGAAAAAGTAACCCCTCAGGACCTTTTTAAATCTTTCACTCCCAATTTTTGGATCGGAAATTGGCTTGCTGAAAGAAGACAGAGGATGGTAGTTGATGGGAAATGTTCATCCTGGAGGCCAGTTACTAATGGTGTACCGCAAGGGTCGGTGTTGGGTCCACTGCTGTTTGTCATTTTTATAAATGACCTGGATGAGGGCATAGAAGGATGGGTTAGTAAATTTGCAGACGACACTAAGGTCGGTGGAGTTGTGGATAGTGACGAAGGATGCTGTAGGTTGCAGAGAGACATAGATAAGCTGCAGAGCTGGTCTGAGAGGTGGCAAATGGAGTTTCATGCGGACAAGTGTGAGGTGACGCACTTTGGGAGGAGTAACCGGAAGGCAAAGTACAGGGCTAATGGTAAGATTCCTGGTAGTGTAGATGAGCAGAGAGATCTCAGTGTCCATGTACACAGATCCTTGAAAGTTGCCACCCAGGTTGACAGGGCTGTTAAGAAAGCATACAGTGTTTCAGTTTTTATTAATGGAGGGATCGAATTCCGGAACCAAGAGGTTATGGTGAAGCTGTACAAAACTCTGGTGCAGCCGCACTTGGAGTATTGCGTACAGTTCTGGTCACCGCATTATAAGAAGGATGTGGAAGCTTTGGAAAGGGTGCAGAGGAGATTTACTAGGATGTTGCCTGGTATGGAGGGAAGGTCTTATGAGGAAAGGCTGAGGGACTTGAGGCTGTTTTTGTTAGAGAGAAGAAGGTTGAGAGGTGACTTAATTGAAACATATAAAATAATCAGAGGGTTAGATAGGGTGGATAGGGAAAGCCTTTTTCCTCGGATGGTGACGGCGAGCACGATGGGGTATAGCTTTAAATTGAGGGGTGAAAGATATAGGACAGATGTCAGAGGTAGTTTCTTTACTCAGAGAGTAGTAAGGGAATGGAACGCTTTGCCTGCAACGGTAGTAGATTCACCAACTTTAGGTACATTTAAGTCGTCATTGGACAAGCATATGGGCGTACATGGAATAGTGTAGGTTAGATGGGCTTGAGATCGGTATGACAGGTCGGCACAACATTGAGGGCCGAAGGGCCTGTACTGTGCTGTAATGTCCTATGTTCTATGTTCTATTAATTTAATACCACCTGCCTCAGTAGGTCCTGACTTGCACTGCTGTATAGTATACAGAGAAGAGCTTTGTAACTGCTGCAACTTTTTATTGTCGTAGGACTACCCAGGACCTCAGAATTCCTACAACTGTTTGGTGTAACTGTGCCCAGGGAAGGTGCTGCTGCTTGTGCACACAGTCATGACATCATCCCCCAGCTACAGGTAGCGTTTATGCTCTTATTCCCATGTTGCTCGGGGGTAGACATCAATGTACAAAGGTTTCGGGTAAGCAAGGCTGAAAGACACTGGAGATCAGCGTAAATAGCAAATCGTTCTCCTTAGCTGAAAGTTTATCATCTTCAAGGAGGAGGCACTTTTATCATCTTAATAAACACTTCCTTCATTCCCTTCTGAGTGAATCAAGTCACCTGCAGAATCGAAACTGCAGTGTCTGCCCTTGAAATTCCATAGGACCAAAATAAACTGGAACAGGAGTGAGTCATTTGGCTCCTTGAACCTGCTCCACCATTTAACAGGATTATGGGTGATCTGACATTCCTCACTTTCCTGTCCTTTCCTCTTGACTCTTGATTTCCGAACTGATCAGGAGTCTATCTCAGCCTCAATTATCCACAAGGACTCTGCCCCCACAGTACACCATCAACAAACTGAAGTGAACACTGATGCAGATAGTGCTGGAGAATGGCAGTGCTAAATAACACTTTTCACTGTATTGGTTATAAATATACCTGACAATAAATCTAGTCAAATGAATCAAGCCACATACAAACATTGTTACAGACAGAAGATTTCCCATTGCACTGTCTCTGCTGTCATGCATCATTTAGGAACCGGCAGCAATTCCACCAGAGTTTCATGTAAAAAAAAACTAACTCTGGCACCAGGGCTCTTAGAATAACCTACTTCATCATTAGCATGTGATTGGCTGAAACAAGACATCAAAGCATTAGATGAGAGCAATTTCTCCAATCTCTGTAAAAGCAGAGAAATACTGCTTCAGTTCAGCAATGTGGATTGCAAAGAGGAATGATGGCAATGGGAAATTCGGTTGCAGCTAGTTTTCGATTCTGTCTTCCGATAGAATAATGTACAAGAGTTGGTTTTTGATGCCATGCGTCTTGATAAATTGATGGGAAAGTCAGGGAACAGGTCAAATGATCATTTATTTTCAAGCATACGCAAGGAGACCTAGTTTTATCATTGTGAAGGTTAAAACTAGCTCTGCTGCATTGAAGACAAAATGCTACATCACTGCCTGTTGTAATTCCCGTATTCCTACTGTTTTGCCACAGTTTGCAAAGGCATTGTTAGTATTTCACCCAGTGCTATCCTGATGATGGAGCCAATCCTTGCCTGCCTATGTAGCACTTGCTTTCATTATTCCTGACAATATGCCTTTAACCATTAACTAACTGAAACTGAATCAAAACCTCAATATTAAACCAGAAATAAAAAATACAAAACACTGGAAATACTCAGCAGATCTGGTAGCATCTGTGAAGAGAAACAGAGTTAACGTTCTAAGCCAATGAACAGTCCTTTGTATCAGCATATGACTAAAGCAAAAGCATTAAATTCAAGTCATTACCCAGCAACTTAGGATATAGAAATTGAAGCAAAATTGAAAATTCCCTTGTTTTATGCCAGATTTCATCTTCTGTTATTATTAAATAAATTCGACCAGGAATTTGGGTGCAAATTCCACTCAGCCAAACCAAAGCAAATTTATGAAGACGGGTCACTGCACCCGAAACGTTAACTCTGCTCTCTCACCACGGATGCTGTCAGACCTGCTGAGTATTTTTTCCAGCAATTTCTGTGTAATTTTCACACAAGTATGATTTCAGGAAAATCTGCCTGATTTGCTCAATCGTGGGGATATGATGAAAAGTGTGTGAGTTGTAAGTATCGTATCATTTCTCCAGTTTGGATTTTAAACAAGCAACATTTTGATGCTGGTCTTTTCCTTTTGTGAAGATACTAAGCAGATAACCGGGTTAGTCTTTCCAGAACCATGGTTTTAAGGACGCCCCAGGATATCAGTGACAACTCACTTTTATTGAAGAGGCCGTGGCCCTGTGGTGTTATTACCAGATTTTTGGTCCAGGAAATATTCCAGGGTTTTCGGGTTCAAATCAATTGTTGGGGAAAACAAATCCATTCGAACCATACAGCATTGAAACAGGCCATTTGGCCCACCATGCCGATGCCAGCCACAGAACTACACTAATGCCATTTACCCACACTTGGTCTTTGACTTACTATACCCTGACATTATAAGCGCACCTCAGATATCTCTTAAAAATTTGGAGAATACCCTCCTACATCACTCTCTCAGGCAGCATATTCCATATTTATAACCCGCTCTGATGGAAAACAAATTCTCAGATTCCCTCTAAACCACTTGCTCCGCACCTCAAACTTATGCTCTCTGGTCTTAGTCATGCCTGCCATGGGAAAAGATTTTCACAATCTACCCCGTCTGTGCCTCACGTAATTCTGTGCACCTTGCTCAGATCTCCACTCAGCCTCTTCAGCTCCAGGGAAACCAATCCCATCCTATTCTGCTCTTCCTCATAACTGAGACTTTTCATCCTAAACGTCAGCATCCTGGTGAACCTCCTCTGCAGCCTCACCAGTGCAATCACATCCCTCCGATAGAGTAGCGATCAGAGCTGCACGCTGTATTCCACATGTAGCTTAACCAATGCTTTATAAGGTTGTAGCAAGACTTCATTGCTCCTATATTCAATGCCATTACTGATGAAGGCAAGCATCACCACCCTGTCTGTCTGTGCTGACACCTTCAGGGATCTATGAACTTTTATACCAAGGTCCCGATAGTCCTCACTAATCCCCAGAGGCCTACCATTCATTGTCAATGTCCTTCCCTTATTAGGTCTTTCAAAATGCATCTTATCAGGATTAAATTCCATGTGCCATTGTAATGCTGAATTTACCAGCTGATCAATGTCAGACTGTAGTCTGAGACCATTCTCCACACTATCATCCGCATCATTAATTTTCATGTCACCTGAAACCTTACTAATTAAACCTACTACATTTACATCCAAGTTTATGTACGTAAGAAACAGCAAGGGTCCCAGTGCCGAACCCTGCTGTACACCACTGGCCACAATCTTCTCGTCACAAAAACAATCCTCTCCAGCATCACCCTCCGATTTCCAAGCTAATTTTTAATCTAGTTTGTTAATTTGCCTTGGATCCCATGGATCTTACGTTTTGGACCAGTTTTCCATGTGTGACTTTGTCAAAAGCCTTTCTGATGTCCACGAAAAACATTTCAACTGCACTACCTTCGTCAAAATATTCAGCCATGTCTTCAAAAGACTCAAATTAAATCAGTCGGACAGGATCTCCGTCTGACAAATCCATGCAGACTATCCTTGATCAATTCTGGCCTTTCCAAGTATTGATTAATCCTGCCCCTCAGAATTTATCTGATAATTTCCCTACCACTGACATCAGGCTCACATGTCTGTAATTATCTGGTCTATCCCTGCTGGCTGCCTTGTACAAAAGAACAACATTAGCTATCCTCCAGTCATCTGGCACTTAACCTGTGTCCAGTGACATATTAAATATCTCTGCCAGGACCCCAGCAATCTCCTTCCTTACCTTCTCATCACACCCCGGAGATTTATGCACCTTTATGCTCACTAAAACGTCCAATGCCTCCTCCTTATTAACCCTAATGCACTTTGGAACCTCACCATCTCAATTGAAATATCTGGCTACAACATTGTTCTCCCCTTTGAATGTAGATGATATTTGTTCTCTTAAGACTTCACCCACACCTCACGCTCCATGCATAGGTTGTCCCTTTGGTTTCTGATCAGCCCCACTCTTTCCCTGGTAATCGTCTTACCCTTAATATACCTAATAAAAGCCTCGGCGTTTTCCTTCATGCTATCTGTCAAAGAGGGAAGGAAACTATTGGTCTGGCCTACATGTGACTCCAGCGCCACAGCAATGTGGTTTATATTGCCTGGGCATTAAGAAATCATCAATAGGTGCTGCCTGAGCCAATGATGCTCACATCCTGTGAATGATTAAAGATAAAAATGGAGGAGTTAGGAAAGGAAAAGAAATAAAATGAGTTCTTAGCTTAAACAAAGATAGGGTGAGGGAGTTATTTTTTTTGTTAAAAGCCTTTAATTGGAATTTGAAGGAGATTTGATTGAAATTATAAATGACAATAGTTATTCCAAGAAGAAGGTTCAGAATATTTAAGGGCATAAGTTAGTAGGTGTAGGGTTTCACTTTGAAAAAAAAACCCTGCTGGGCCCAATCTGTGCTGGGGTAATTCAAACAAAAACTGAAAATACTGGTGAAACTCAGCAGGTCTGGCAGCATCTGTGGGGAGAAAGCATGATTGACTGCTGAGAGCCTGGTGACTCTTCATTAGTTAGTTGGATTTTCCCACACCTTGAGCAAAACAGGAAATTTTGCAACAAGTTAGCATGAGTGAATTTTTTTTAGCAGTTTGATTCAAATTTCAGCACTATGGTGGCTGTGTTGTGGGAAGTGCAAAAAAAAGTGTGTAATTTATATGCATAAATACTTTTTAAAAGTTGTATTTTAAACTAGTGGCATATGGGTTTTGTCGGTTCTTTTTGTACAGGTCTTTAAGCATTAACCATTTCCAGATTTGTCGAGCAATGATTTTAAACCAGTATTGGTCACCGGGAGCGTTAATGGAAATTTGTTTATATGGTGGTATTTATGACAGGAGAAAAAAAATGCCATTAGTTTAACAGAAACTAGGATAACCACATGTTTTTCTTCATTCAAAAAGTCAATAGAAGGTTTTAAATGTAGTCCACAGGAGATTGGACTGAAATCAGATGCAAACATGGTCTCTCCTAGAAAAAGGTGTTTGTTCCAAGAAATTAAAGAGAAAGTGTAGTTTGTTGAACTCTCTGAGAAGCAGTATTAAGTTCTAAATCAGCATTGGTTATTCAAAGCTGAAAAAAGCCTCAGATCTCAGCTTGGTGGGTGATCAAGGGAGAAGTCTTCAAATCTCACAGAGTAGGAATGATAAGTAGGAATAAAGACAAATCTGCATTTTGGGCACAGAAAGAACATTGTTTTAGTTTTTTGAGTAGCTGCAAAGTTGTAGTGTTGGAGAGTTGATAGAATCTTGGTTTGGAATCTTTCATACTGTGCTGAATGTGAATTGCTTGTACCTTGTTTGAGGTTCTCCCCTTTTTGCATAATGAACTTTTGGTTTATTATCAAAATCAAAGCTGCCTCCTTGTCTGTTTATACTTCAGCAAAAAAACTGTCACATTGGTAAAATGGAACAAAATATAATCTAAGCAAGCTCGATTTCAGTCTGGGATCTGACTTACCCAGTGGGAACATCAGCTGGGATCCTAGTAATGAGTAATTTCAGCAAGGCGTTCGATAAGGTTCCCCACTATAGGCTATTGTACAAAATGCGGAGGGCTGGAGATATAGCAGTTTGGATCGGAAATTAGCTTGCTGAAAGAAGACAGAGGGTGGTAGTTGATGGGAAATGTTCATCCTGGAGACCAGTTACTAGTGGTGTACCGCAAGGGTCGGTGTTGGGCTCACTGCTGTTTGTCATTTTTATAAATGACCTGGATGAGGGCATAGAAGGATGGGTTAGTAAATTTGCAGACGACACTAAGGTCGGTGGAGTTGTGGATAGTGACAAAGGATGCTGTAGGTTGCAGAGAGTCATAGATAAGCTGCAGAGCTGGGCTGAGAGGTGGCAAATGGAGTTTAATGCAGACAAGTGTGAGGTGATGCACTTTGGTAGGAGTAACCAGAAGGCAAAGTACTGGACTAATAGTAAGATTCTTGGTAGTGTAGATGAGCAGAGAGATGTCGGTGTCCATGTACACAGATCCTTGAAAGTTGCCACCCAGGTTGACAGGGCTGTTAAGAGGGCATACAGTGTTTTAGCTTTTATTAATAGAGGGATTGAGTTCCGGAACCAAGAGGTTATGGTGAAGCTGTAAAAACTCTGGTGCGGCCGCACTTGGAGCATTGTGTACAGTTCTGGTCACCGCAATATAAGAAGGATGTGGAAGCTTTGGAAAGGGTGCAGAGGAGATTTACTAGGATGTTGCCTGGTTTGGGGGGAAGGTCTTACGAGGAAAGGCTGAGGGACTTGAGGCTGTTTTTGTTAGAGAGAAGAAGGTTGAGAGGTGACTTAATAGAAACATATAAAATAATCAGAGGGTTAGATAGGGTGGATAGGGAGAGCCTTTTTCCTAGGACGGTGACGGCGAGCATGATGGGGCATAGCTTTAAATTGAGGGGTGAAAGATATAGGACAGATGTCAGAGGTGGTTTCTTTACTCAGAGAGTAGTAAGGGAATGGAACGCTTTGCCTGCAACGGTAGTAGATTTGCCAACTTTAGGTACATTTAAGTCGTCATTGGACAAGCATATGGACGTACATGGAATAGTGTAGGTTAGATGGGCTTGAGATCGGTATGACAGGTCGGCACAACATCGAGGGCTGAAGGGCCTGTACTGTGCTGTAATGTTCTATGTTCTATTTGCTATGTTCAAACTGAGGCTTATAGGTGTGTGAAGAAATTACAGAGATTAAAGCAACAAGAGAGAAGCCTGCTTTCACACTAGATATTGAGGATGCAAATGATGCCTCAAAGCTTTATTAAATATTGACTGTTTATGAATAATATCAGAATGTCTTGACGTATTACCTACCTTGTTATTTCTCTTTTGAGTACAAGCAGCAGCTATGATTTCAGAATACATCTGTTGAAGAATCAATCAATTAGTGCCTAAATATGAACTGAATAAAGGCGAAAATATTTTGTGGATAGTCTGTCAATTAGACTGATGTTCTATTGAACAACATGATACAAGGAAATAAAAGACATTTACATATCAGACAGAAAAAATGTTTGTGTCCCTCAGTATTTATTTTGTGGAGAGTGTGTGTGTGTGCGTGTGTGAGTGGGTGTGTGTGTGTGTGTGTGTGTGTGTGTGTGTGAGTGCTTGTGTGTGTGTGTGTGTGTGAGTGTGTGTGTGTGTGAGTGTTTGTGTGTGTGTGTGAGTGTGAGTGCGTGTGAGTGTGGAGGTGTGTGTGTGTCTGTGTGTGAGTATTTGTATGTGGGTGTGTGAGTGTGTGTGAGTGTAGATGTGTGTGTGAGTGTGTGTGTGAGTGTGTGTGAGTGTGAGTGTGTGTAAGTGGGGATGTGTGTGTGTGAGTGTATGTGAGTGTGAGTGTTTGTGTGCGTTTTTGTGTGTGTGTTTGTGTGAGTGTGTGAGTCTTTGTGTGTGTGAGTGTGCAGATGTGTGTGCGTGCGTGTGTGTGTGAGCGTGTGTGAGTGTGTGTGTGTGTGTGCGTGTGAGTGTGTGTGTGTCTGTGTGTGTGTGAGTGCATGTGAGTGTGTGTGTGTGTCTGTGTGTGTGTGAGTGCGTGTGAGTGTGTGTGTATGTGTGTGTGAGTGCGTGTGTGAGTGCATGTGTGTGTGTGTGAGTGTGTGTGTGTGTGTGTGTGTGTGTGAGTGTGTGTGTGAGAGTGTGTGTGTGTGTGCCTGTGTGAGAGTGTGTGTGTGTGTGAGTGCATGTGTGTGTGTGTGTGAGTGCGTGTGTGTGTGTGAGTGTGTGTGTGTGTGTGTGTGTATGAGTGCGTGTGTGTGTGAGTGTATGTGTGTGTGTGTGTGTGTGTGTGTGTGTGTTTGTGTGTGAGTGTGAGTGCGTGTGAATGTGGATGTGTGTGTGTGTCTGTGTGTGAGTATTTGTGTGTGGGTGTGTGAGTGTGTGTGAGTGTAGATGTGTGTGTGTGTGTGTGTGTGTGTGTTAGTGTGTGAGTGTGAGTGCGTGTGAATGTGGATGTGTGTGTGTGTCTGTGTGTGAGTATTTATGTGTGGGTGTGTGAGTGAGTGTGAGTGTAGATGTGTGTGTGTGAATGTGTGTGTGTGTGTGTGTGGGTGTGCGAGTGTGAGTGTGTGTGTGTGGATGTGTGTGTGTGTTTGTGTGTGTGTGTATGTGAATGTGTGAGTGTTTGTGTGCATTTTTGTGTGTGTGTTTGTGTGAGTGTGTGAGTCTTTGTGTGTGTGAGAGTGTGGATGTGTGTGCGTGTGTGTGTGTGTGTGTGTGTGTGAGCGTGTGTGAGTGCGTGTGTGTGTGAGTGAGTGTGAGTGTGTGTGTGTGTGTGTGTGTGTGAATATGTGTGAGTGTGGATGTATGTGCATGTGTGTGTGAGAGTGTTTGTGTGTGTGTGTATGTGTGTGTGTGTGTTTGTGTGTGAGAGTGAATGCGTGTGAATGTGGATGTGTGTGTGTCTGTGTGTGAGTATTTGTGTGTGGGTGTGTGAGTGTGTGTGAGTGTAGATGTGTGTGTGTGTGTGTGTGTGTGTGTGTGTGTGTGTGTGGGTGTGTGAGTGTGTGTAAGTGTGGATGTGTGTGTGTGTATGAGTGTATGTGAGTGTGAGTGTTTGTGTGCATTTTTGTGTGTGTGTTTGTGTGAGTGTGTTAGTCTTTGTGTGTGTGAGAGTGTGGATGTGTGTGCATGTGTGTGTATGAGCATGTGTGAGTGCATGTGTGTGTGAGTGAGTGTGCGTGTGAGTGTGTGTGTCTGTGAGTGAGTGTGTGTGTGCGTGTGTGTGAGTGTGTGTGAGAGAGAGAGAGTGTTTGTGTGCGTGCGTGTGTGTGTGTGTGTGTTTGTGTGTGAGTGTGAGTGCGTGTGAATGTGGATGTGTGTGCCTGTGTGAGTATTTGTGTGTGGGTGTGTGAGTGTGTGTGTGTGTGTGTGTGAATATGTGTGAGTGTGGATGTATGTGCAAGTGTGTGTGAGAGTGTTTGTGTGTGTGTGTATGTGTGTGTGTGTGTTTGTGTGTGAGAGTGAATGCGTGTGAATGTGTGTGTGTGTGTGTGTGTGTGTGTGTGTGTGTGTGTGTGTGTGTGTGTGTGTGTGTGTGTGTAAGTGTGGATGTGTGTGTGTGTATGAGTGTATGTGAGTGTGAGTGTTTGTGTGCATTTTTGTGTGTGTGTTTGTGTGAGTGTGTTAGTCTTTGTGTGTGTGAGAGTGTGGATGTGTGTGCATGTGTGTGTATGAGCATGTGTGAGTGCATGTGTGTGTGAGTGAGTGTGCGTGTGAGTGTGTGTGTCTGAGTGAGTGTGTGTGTGCGTGTGTGTGAGTGTGTGTGAGAGAGAGAGAGTGTTTGTGTGCGTGCGTGTGTGTGTGTGTGTTTGTGTGTGAGTGTGAGTGCGTGTGAATGTGGATGTGTGTGTGTCTGTGTGAGTATTTGTGTGTGGGTGTGTGAGTGTGTGTGTGTGTGTGTGTGAGTGTGTGTGAGTGTGTGTGTGTGTGTGTGGGAGTGTAAGTGTGGATGTGTGTGTGTGTGAGGGTATGTGAGTGTGTGTGTTTGTGTGCATTTTTGTGTGTGTGTTTGTGTGAGTGTGTGAGTCTTTGTGTGTGTGAGAGTGTGGATGTGTGTGCGTGTGCGTGTGTGTGAGTGTGTGTGAATGCATGTGTGTGTGAGTGAGTGTGAGTGTGTGTCTGTGTGCGTGTGAGTGTGCGTGTGTGTGGGTGTGCGAGTGTGAGTGTGTGTGTGTGGATGTGTGTGTGTGTGTTTGTGTGTGTGTGTATGTGAATGTGTGAGTGTTTGTGTGCATTTTTCTGTGTGTGTTTGTGTGAGTGTGTGAGTCTTTGTGTGTGTGAGAGTGTGGATGTGTGTGTGTGTGTGAGCGTGGGTGAGTGCGTGTGTGTGTGAGTGAGTGTGAGTGTGTGTGTGTGTCTGTGTGTGTGTGAGTGCGTGTGAGTGTGTCTGTGTGTGTCTGAGTGTGTGTGTGTGTATGTGTGTGTGTGAATATGTATGAGTGTGGATGTATGTGCATGTGTGTGTGTGTGAGTGTTTGTGTGTGTGTGTGTGTGTGTGTTCGTGTGTGAGTGTAAGTGCGTGTGAATGTGGATGTGTGTGTGTCTGTGTGTGAGTATTTGTGTGTGGGTGTGTGAGTGTGTGTGTGTGAGTGTGTGTGTGTGTGTGAGTGTGTGTGAGTGTGTGTGGGTGTGGGTGTGTAAGTGTGGATGTGTGTGTGTGTGTGTGTGAGGGTATGTGAGTGTGTGTGTTTGTGTGCATTTTTGTGTGTATGTTTGTGTGAGTGTGTGAGTCTTTGTGTGTGTGAGAGTGTGGATGTGTGTGCGTGTGTGTGTGTGTGTGAGTGTGTGTGAATGCATGTGTGTGTGAGTGAGTGTGCGTGTGAGTGTATGTGTCTGTGTGCGTGTGAATGTGTGTGTGTGTGAGTGCTTGTTAGTGCGTGTGTGTGTGAGTGTATGTGTCTGTGAGTGTGTGTGTGTGAATATGTGTGAGTGTGGATGTGTGTGCATGTGTGTGTGTGTGTGTGAGAGTGTTTGTGTGTGCCCGTTTGTGTGTGTGTTTGTGTGTGTTTGTGTGTGAGTGTGAGTGTGTGTGAATGTGGATGTGTGTGTGTGTCTGTGTGTGAGTATTTGTGTGTGAGTGTGTGAGTGTGTGTGAGTGTAGATGTGTGTGTGTGAGTGTGTGTATGGGTGTGTGAGTGTGAGTGTGTGTAAGTGTGGATGTGTGTGTGTGTGTGTGTTTGTGTGAGTGTGTGAGTCTTTGTGTGTGTGAGAGTGTGGATGTGTGTGTATGTATGTGTGTGTGTGTGAGCGTGTGTGAGTGCAAGTGTGTGTGAGTGAGTGTGCGTGTGAGTGTGTGTCTGTGAGTGTGTGAGTGCGTGTGAGTGTGTGTGTGTGTGTGTATGAGTGCTTGTGAGTGCGTGTGTGTGAGTGTGTGTGTGTGTGAGTGTGTGTGAGTGAGTGTGTGTGTGCGAGTGTGTGAGTGTGTGTGTGTGTGTGCATGTGTGTGTGAGTGTGTGTGTGTGCGTGTGTGTGTTTGTGAGTGTGTGTGTGTGTGAATATGTGTGAGTGTGGATGTGTGTGCATGTGTGTGTGTGTGTGAGAGAGAGAGTGTTTGTGTGTGTGCGTGTGAGTGTGTGTGTGTGTGTGTTAGTGTGTGAGTGCGTGTGAATGTGGATGTGTGTGTGTGTCTGTGTGTGAGTATTTGTGTGTGGGTGTGTGAGTGAGTGTGAGTGTAGATGTGTGTGTGTAAGTGTGTGTGTGTGTGTGAGTGTGAGTGTGTGTAAGTGTGGATGTGTGTGTGTGTGTGTATGTGAATGTGTGAGTGTTTGTGTGCATTTTTGTGTGTGTGTTTGTGTGAGTGTGTGAGTCTTTGTGTGTGTGAGAGTGTGGATGTGTGTGCGTGTGTGTGTGTGTGAGTGTGTGTGAGTGCGTGTGTGTGTATGAGTGTGAGTGTGTCTGTGTGTCTGAGTGTGTGTGTGTGTGAGAGTGTTTGTGTGTGTGTGTATGTTTGTGTGTGAGTGTGAGTGCGTGTGAATGTGGATGTGTGTGTGTCTGTGTGTGAGTATTTGTGTGTGGGTGTGTGAGTGTGTGTGAGTGTAGATGTGTGTGTGTGTGTGTGTGTGTGTGTGAGTGTGTGTGTGTGTGTGTGTGTGTGTGAGTGTGAGTGTGT